>NC_054572.1:4494848-4537348 GCF_017654505.1 Polyodon spathula | reverse complement strand
ACACACAACACAAAACACAGACACAGTTTACAGTGAGTGATTAGTGTTCGTGGTGCAGACAGTTCTCAGTCAACAAATGGAAAGTGCTGGTGTCCGGGTTTGATGCTTTCTGAACAACGACACCTCCAGACCATGTTAGTAGTCCAGAAATAACAAACAGGTTTTACTTCCACAGACAAACAACAACAATACTTATGTTTCTTTATTTTACTCTCCTTCTCCACATGCAACATATAACACACAAATACACACAGGGGCGGGGCACATTGCCACACTCTCATATAATTAGTTAACATACTCACTTCAAGATCTGGCTTCAGTCTCCGTCGCAGCTGCTCCCCTTACTTCTTTCGTGTCATTTGAAACTCTTCATCATCGCAGCTTGTGCTCAGTCCCCTAGTTTCTAGTGAGATGGCACTTTCGATGCAGAAATTCACAATTTATTTTTAATAAGCGAACAATGAATTAAATAAAATAAAATTTGGGACTATATTACAATGCGTATAAACAATAAAAGTTTCTGGTTTTATCTTAATTTAATTATGTTTTAATTATTTGAATTATTTTTCTTCCCACAAATAATAGGTAGCCATGTTATAAGTGGTATAACCCACTTCGGGCCGTGCGGTTCTGATGAAATTTACCACTTCTGGGGCCTTATCACCACCCCAGGCATGGTATGTATCATGGGAACTGCACGGCCCATCGTGTTTTATACCTTACATAAAGAATAACAATAATACAAATAAAAGTACATTGTATTCATTATTATTTTATTATTATACAAGTTTTTGCTGCGCATGGTATTTAAGCACCAATATTCATTTTAGCAAAGGTTAATTTATGTTTTTAATTTCATTCAGTTTAGGGGTAAGTTTAAAATCCTGTTCTTCATGTTTATGAACCTCTTCCATTAAAAGTTCCTCAAAAACTTGCTCTATCAAAGCCTTGCGGATCACGTGACGCGCACTGTGATATGGTCGCATGCTGTTGAACTCTAGTATCTAGTATTACGCAGCAGTGTCATGTTTGTCTTTGCTGTTGAGCTTTAATATTACGCAGCAGTGTCATCTTTGTCTTTGCTGTTGAGCTCTAATATTACGCAGCAGTGTCATCTTTGTCTTTGCTGTTGAGCTCTAATATTACGCAGCAGTGTCATCTTTGTCTTTGCTGTTGAGCTCTAATATTACGCAGCAGTGTCATCTTTGTCTTTGCTGTTGAGCTCTAATATTACGCAGCAGTGTCATCTTTGTCTTTGCTGTTGAGCTCTAGAATTACGCAGCAGTGTCATCTTTGTTTTTTTCTCGACAAACCCTTTCGACTATGTTTTCCAGGAAGAATGAGACGGCTTCTCCTCGCACTATTCCGGATGTAAAGCACTTTAAATCGACCTCTATTCAAGAGGAGCTGAGGCCGGTGATTGAACGAGCCCTAGCAGCTCAGAGTGATACCACCTGTGGCATGATGTCACAAATGATGTCCGACGCTTTGGGTCTGTTAAATTAAGCATTGCACGGGCTCAAACAAGATTTTACCGCTCATACTCAAACCATGAAAAAAATTACAGCTCATGTAGATACATTGAAATCTGATCTGCGACAGACGAAAGCCGATGTCAACAACTGTCTGCAACTGGTTGATAAATTGTTGAATGACCTAGAGGACAGGTCACGCCATTGCAATATACGACTGGTCTGAAAGGTGACGATCCCTTGTATTACCTTCGGGAAATGCTTCCTCGATGGATCCCCAGTCTCTCTACATCTCTTTCGGGTCCTATTGAGATAGACAGGGCCCATCACATTTACAGCGGCACCCTATCTGGATCGGCTAGGCCTAGCGTCCTGATTTTCAAGCTTCTCTGCCACACTGACCGGCACTACAGGGAGCTCGTAAAGCCCAATCGATAGAAGCTGATGGTCATCGCCTCAGTTTCTTCATGGATTATTGTCAACAGACAGCTTCCAAACGCAAGGATTTTTCAAAGGTCAGAGCCAGGCTCCATCGAGAAGGCATTTATAATTTCCTCATCTATCCTGCGGTGCTCAAGGTCACACATGCTGCTGAAAAGTTTTCCTTCGAGTACCCCTCTGAAGTGGATCGCTTATCTTTGAAGTGGCTAGCTTATCTTCCCCATGCCCCGGAGGAGCTGCGCGGAAAGCGCTGCGGTATGACTCGATCTGAATGGATGACAGCCATGCCCAGGACCCATAGAATGCTGTTATTCAGCTGATATAGAACGGGACACTGTCTTTGATAAGTTGACACTTGTTTTGCTTTTCATTTTATTTAGTCTCTAATGTTAGATATGTGTTGGGGGAGGGGGTAGTTAATGCAATATTTTTATATAATTTTTTGTATTTTGGGGATGTAGGAGGTTCAGTGTTCGACATCACTGTGTGTACGCCACCGAGCTATATTTTTGGGGATGGGGGGATTAGGGGGTGGGGGGTGTTCTTAGGGGAGGTGGATGGGTTGTGTTGTTCTTTATCATCCTCTTTTCTGGGGTTCATGGGGGACATTGCTTTGTTTTTTGGTGGCAGACTATGGGATTGTTCAGCACCCTAGCTGTGTTTTTTCTTTCTTTTCTAGCTATTCTCATACAATGGTGTATCGTTGGTCTTTTTATAGGATCGGAATGTCATGTTTGTATGCTTTCTATTTTTAAATGTATTTCCTGTGCTTCTCTCTATACATTAAGCATGCATTATCTTGTGCATATTTCTGTGATGTTTGCGCTTCTCTCTGATACTTATGATTAATAATGTTAGGAAGATTAAACTGTTGTGCTGGAATGTGCAAGGTTTAAATATATCCAACAAGCGCATCAGTTGTCTTGACCTTTTGCAAAGAAAGAAGTTTGATGTTGCAATGATACAGGAATCCCATCTCAACCAGCAAGATGTCCCTAGATTTACTAACAAATATTATTATGTGGCCACTTCCTCCTCTGCAAACAATAAAACGTGTGGCTCTTAGATTCTATTGCACCGTAACTCTCATTTTACTGTTTTGGGTACAGGAGGTGATGGAGAAGGCAGAATAGCATTTTTAAGAACTAGAATTTCGGGTAGAAAAATTGCATTTGTCTCGGTTTATGCCCCTACGATATTTGACCTAGATTTCTTCAATTCACTGACCAAACTGTTATCAGTCCTTTCTGATTATAGTTTAATTATCGGCGCTGATATGAATTCAGTATTAGATCCTGTGAAAGACAAATAATCTATACAGCAGGGCAGTTCTCAACATGCTGCATCCGCTGCCCTGAAGAGATATACATCTGACCTCAGGTTAGTAGATGCTTGGCGAATATTCAATCCATGTGTTAGACATAAATCCTTCTCTAGGATCGACTTCATTTTTGTCTCGAAATCTCTAATTTCTCAACTACATGCTGTTGATATTTTACTGATGTTTTTGTCAGATCACAGTGCAATGTGCTCTTATCTAGTATTTCCTGATACTCCAAATAAAGAAACAAGATGGCGCCTCAACTCCACTTTAATGCAAAATTAATCTTTTCGTACCTCATTCCAAGTTAACTTGATGAATTTCTCGCTTTTAATCGCGGTACAGTCAGCGACCCTCCCATATTATGGATGCAGTAAAGGGTTTTATTAGAAGTAATTCTACATTATTTGCCTCTAATCTTAATAAATCCCGTCTTTACAAAATTAAAGAGCTTGAATCCAAGATTGCCTTCCTAAATCACATGCTCTTTTTCTGAAACCATTGCACTTGAATTAGATATTACCAGGAAGGATCGAAATATGTTGCTTAGATGGCATGCAGAGATCTTTACTCACAGGGCCAGACAGAATTATTATTTTAATGGCAGCAGACCGAGCCATCTTCTTGCCTTATGGCTTTGCAAAAATGAGAGCTTTGCTAACATTTCTTCTATTAAAAATGTGAGAGCTGATAAAATTTTTGATCCAGCTCTAATTAATTCTGAATTTGTTCCTTTTATTCTAAATTGTATATATCTGATGCCCCATATGATAGTGACAATTGTAAACAATTTCTCAAAAGCCTCCAGTTACCACGTCTTTCGGATAGCGAATCATCAGCCCCTGGCTCTCCAATCTCTTTGTCTGAATTAAAAGATGCATTGCGAAGTATGAATAAGGGTAGATCGCCTGGGTTTAATGGGATACCCCCTTAGTTTTTTCTCGTCTTCTGGGATCAGTTGGGACCCTTATTATTGGAGATGGTGCAGACAGCCTTAGAGATGGGCTCCTTCAACAGAGATGTTAACACGGCTATTATTTCATTATTACTGAAGAAAGATAAAGACCCTTCTCTTTGTGCTAGTTATGGTCCCCTGTCCTCGATCAATTCTGATGTTAAACTGTATGCCAAGGTGCACGCAAATAGACTGGAAGGTTATATGACTAAATTATGTCACCATGACCAAACAGGATTTATTAGAACCTGATTGGCTAAGGATAATGTTCGCCGTCTCCTGCATATTACACCGTGTAACAATTGTTTTGTTTTTTTTTGGTTCCTGGGTAGTAAGTGTTATTTCCTAATTGCTTATGCCTCAAAAGTATAGAAAATGGCTATTATTTCCCACAAACTTTGCTTTTGTGACCAGGACAGTGATATTTTGAAATTTACCTATTTTCCAGAACATTCCAGATAGATTCAGTGCTGAGTAAACTTGGTGTAACTTCTAGAACTTTCCAGTAATATAAATAGTAGTATAAATACAGGGGCCTTAAGCCCACCAGTTCAGTTTAGTTCGGCCAGACAAGAGCTGCATCTGCTACGTATCCGGACCTTCCTTCATCCATCGCCCCGGTGCCACACTGCCATGAGCTCCCCGTACCCACTCCTCTGGAGAGAGAGCAGCCGTCTTTAGAAGAGAGCAGCAAGTCAGAGAGCGAGGAAGACATTGTAGATCCAGATGACAATTTCAGAGGTGGAGCTGAGGAGAGAAACCCATACTACCCCAACCAAAAAGACCTCAACGACTTGATTAGAGATCTTGGTCTCACCAAGTCCAATGCCGAGCTTTTGACGTCTAGGCTCAAGCAGTGGAACTTGTTGGATGAAAGTGTGCAAGTCGCAGATCAGAGGAAGCGTCACCAACCTTTTTCCAGCTTCTTCACCCGTCAAGATGGGCTCTGCTTCTGCCACAATGTGACCAGTCTGTTCGAGGCAATCGGAATCGCCTGTAACCAGAATGAGTGGCGCCTCTTCATTGACAGCTCATCCAGGAGCCTCAAAGCCGTGCTGCTCCATAATGGTAACAAGTACCCGTCTCTTCCCCTGGCTCACTCGGTGCACCTCAAAGAGGATTACAAAAGCATCAAGACCTTGCTGGACGCCTTCAAGTATTATGAGTACAGCTGGGAGGTCGTAGGAGACTTCAAAATGGTGGCATTCCTGATGGGTCTCCAAGGCGGTTTTACCAAGTTTCCCTGCTATCTTTGCCTTTGGGACAGCAGGGACATCAAGGCACACTACCACAGGCGGGACTGGCCACAGCGGACCGAGTTCTCTGTTGGGAGGAACAACGTCAAGTGGGAGCCACTGGCGGACCCCCGGAAGGTGCTGATGCCACCACTGCACATCAAATTGGGCCTTATGAAACAATTTGCCAGAGCTCTAGATAAGGAGTCGGCAGCCTTCAAGTACCTTCAAGACTTCTTCCCTGAGCTGTCTGAGGCAAAGGTCAAAGCCGGTGTCTTCATCGGACCACAGATAATGAAGATCCTGGAGTGCAATGAATTCCCCAAGAAGCTCACGAGTAAGGAGAAAGCGGCTTGGAACAGCTTTGTCGCAGTGGTTTGGGACTTGCTGGGCAATCACAAGGCCGAAAACTGTGGAGCTGGTTGAGACTCTGGTGAAGAACTATGGCACAATGGGCTGTAGGATGTCCCTCAAAGTCCATATCCTTGATGCTTATCTTGATAAATTCAAGGAGAACATGGGAGCATACTCGGAGGAGCAAGGCGACCGCTTCCACCAGGATATACTGGACTTTGAACGCCGCTACCAAGGACAGTATAACGAGAATATGATGGGAGACTACATTTGGCGGCTGATTCGTGATTTACAGTATAATCGTAAATCTCGAGAAACTACTCACTTCTAAATCTTTTGTAGTCATTTTTGTATTACTTTAGTATAAATACATGTTAATTTGGATTCATATGTTGTTGTTTTTTTACTTTATGTGAACGAAAAGACACAAATTTACCCGTTTGTTCATTGGAAATAGGTAAATTTCTAAATATCACTGTCCTGGTCACAAAAACAAAGTTTGTGGGGAATAATAGCCATTTTCTATACTTTTGCCTGTTAAAACTGGTCTTTTAGACGTTTTCAGGGAATGGTAATTAAGTGGGATATAGGCATACACATGAACACATACATACACATAAATCTACCTCTTAAAGTACAAGAAACAGTTGTATTTGTACCATTTGACTGACTTGTTATTTCCCTGTAAATCCATGCTTGATATTTTCTTACCAATGGGACCCATTTTTTAGTGCTTAAGTTCTCCTGGACTGGGTTCTCTCAATGTCTCTCCAATAGTCCTGGCCCCTAGCTGTTGCAATCTCGCTCCTCAGTTGATGTATTGCTGCTGTTGTCCTGATTGTTCCTGGGGTGCAGCAGGCAATGCTGGGTATGCTGGCTGCAGTATGGGGTCCTGATCATTCCTGGGGTGTAGCAGGCAATGCTGAGTATGCTGGCTGCAGTATGCGCTCCTGCTCATTTCTGGGGTGCAGCAGGCAATGCTGGGTATGCTGTCTGTGGTATGCGGTCCTGCTCGTTTATAGGTGCAGCAGGCAATGCTGGGTATGCTGGCTGCGATATGCGGTCTTGATCGTTCCTGGGGTGCAGCAGGCAATGTTGGGTATGCTGGCTACGGTAGCAAGTACACTCCTCTTTAATGTTCTTGCTCCACATCCCGCTCACTGGTCCGCCGTCGACACCTGGGAAGAGAACAAACAAAGCTATTATCCAATAATGTAGCTACTCTCAAACACTTCACCCCTTTAACTACCTAAAGTACCCCACACAACAGGTCTTCCGGCACAGCCTGTTACTTAACTTCTGAAGGCCTTAGCTAGGCCTTGAGGTATTAACGTGAGCCTGCGGCTTCCAAAACCCTCTCCTGGTAGGCCCATGCCTGCTGCTCCCTGCTTCACGGTAGCCTTCCCCAGTGAGCGGGCTGAAACGCAATAACATAAGCACACACAATCCACAAGGTTAGCTGTGCACTTGTTGCTTAACTTCAATGTCCCTGTACCCTACGTGTGCACAGCGCAATGTGTAATCCTCTTAAGGCAAATAGAACGATACTGGTTACTTCACCACACCAATACTTATTTCCCAGATAAATATTTCCACTGCTCCAGTCTTTCAATTCCAATTGCAGCTGATTCTGGTTCGGGTTCGGCTCGGTTCGGTTCCGCTCCGCTCCAACAGAGCTTTCTCTTCCTGGTCACCACCTTTTCCTGTTTCTGTGTCAGCCTTTTATAGTCCACCCCCTGCAGGGCTTTGTGTACACCATTAACCAGATATGGGCTGTGTGCAAACTCTTAAAGTGCACTCGTCCCTTTTTATGTCCACCCCATCAAATACTATAACCAGATACACATTAATCCAACCTGTTAATCTAACTCGTCACAAATTTTAATTTATTTTTACAGCCTGCTTCTGACATTGCACGAACAGTAAATGAGCCAGCTTGAACCCAGTGCCAATATCCACACCATCCCCCTTACCTTACATTCTCAACGTCTTCTACACCACGCAGTACAAAAGAGAAGCAAAAAAAGGTAACCGGCTTGAACCTTTTTAACTTGGAGGAAGCTCGCCTTGAGCTGGAAAAACATTGTTTGGCCATGGAAAGAGAGTCTGGATGTGGAGAGAAAAGGACTGGAACTGGAAGAAAGGAAGTTCCTCTTAATGAAGAACTGTTTTCTCTCTTGCAACCAAGGAATGCAGCAGGATTCAAATGAACCATGTCTTGTTTGTTTCTATCTGTAACTTTAAATTCAGCGTTTAGATGAAGATTTATTGTTAACATGTGTGATTAGCAAAGTGTGGATGTAAAGTTATTGTTAAAACTATGCAGTGATAAGAAAGTTTTATAGTTTCTTTTTTTAAGAATTAAATTCCAGCTGTAAATAGTTCAATGTTTGCATTGTCCTGGTTTTAGTAGTTTTAGAGTCTCGCATTTTTGTAATTTATTGTTTGCTTATATGATGACAGATTTTTGGTTTTTATTGCAATTGCATTTTGATAAACAGCTTACATTTTCCCACAATGATAATTACAAATTTCTGAATAGTCAACAGCAAATCAATAACAATAATAATGTATTATTATATAAATTTATAAAGTGCAGATTCAAGTCGACAAGGAAACAAAATCATGCATGTTGTGTTTTATACACGTCACTGAACGGATTTCTCAGGTACACACACGCACATACGCACGCACACACACACACACGCATGCACGCACGCACGCAAGCATGCACACACGCACATACCTGTATATATAGGTTTATAACTGCAGTGTATAAAAATGAAAGAAAATAATTGGATGTACGCACAAGGGTTAAATAAGCAAACATTTTATTTCTGGACCTTTCCCGAAATAAAATGTCAGAGTTTCTGAAAATGGTATTTCTGTTATAGCCAATCGCAGACTGTGGATCTTCAAATTGTCAGAGTTCAGAGCCTTGTTCTGCGTGTCAGGGAGCCCAGATTGAAAGTTGTGCTTGTCCTTTTCTACTCCTCTCTCCACCCGGTGAATAGATAGTTTGTTTACTTGGGGCTGTGCCCGAATCCACGTGGAGTGTTTTCCCATTGGTTGTTCTCATTCCGAGAAGGCCCAGTGGTCTCAATTGGTCCGCTGTTTTACCCATATCAGTCCAGGTATAAAACCTGGTTTTAAAGGCATTAAAGGTCTGTTTATTCTGGAGAGGTAAATGTGATTCCCCCTGGTAATAACTGTGTTTTGTCTATCTCTTTTAGAATGGGACAGGGATTTATCCTCAATCCTCCTCCTGTTGCATCTCCTGTCACCACAACCTTCTGGAAGGTTTGTTGAAGACTACATTGTCTTGTTTTTAGCTTTTAACTTAAATATCTTGACTTAATCATCTCAATGATTTGAGCAGTGTTTTTGTGATATTACCTCCCCAAATGCTAGCAACTTAGTCCATTTTTTTCTTGTTTCTTTTTTATTTTATGTTTTTGATTCCAGTCCTGTCGGAGCCTAGATGAACGCCTCAACGAGATCAAGGGGCAGCATCAATCATACCTCCTTGCATCCGGAACTACAAAAGCAGATGTCCACAGCTTTTACATAGTGATGGACAAAAAGCTGATCCCATGTCAGGCAAGCACATCCTTGGCTGCCTTTGATGAGCTATTCAAGGCTCATTTTGTTTTCAGTTCAACATATGATGAATTCGTCAGCAGCATGTACACATTTCTCCAGACAACTGTGTACAACATCGATGAGGGTTGCACCAGAGAAAGCCCAAAAGTAAAGGAGCTGAGGGCTAAACTGTTAAACAATGTACAGGTGCTTTGTATGTAAATCCTTGCATGACACAACCATTCAGTTGATTTGCCACCTTAAACTTTCACATGGGTTTTATCCAGGCAAAAACTTTAGTTTGATTTGTGCCCAGGATGGGTGTTCTTTGCAATTTGGAAGTTTTGCAGGTTTTAGGTAACATCTTAAAAACATTCATGGTGATGAGCATATTATGTCAAGAAATAATTTAATTACACAACAGTTCCAGATAGCCTTAGCCTACCATTGGGAGTCAATGGCCATCAAAGTTATTGAGTGTAGGCCAGTTAAAACACAGCAGTTGAATGAGATGGATAACTGTGACTTGATCTTTAGAAACCTACTACTTGGTCTTTTAAGCAAGATACGTTTTACACCATGGGTCAGATGCAATGGAGTTGAATATCACATTGGTCTTGCAATTTGTACAGACATTAAAGATGAAATGCCGGTGTTTAGCAAAATAATTGATATCGTTTTGCAAAGTGATCAGATTTTTTTTGTGGTATTAGAGCTGGAAACTTTTTTTTGTTGAGCATCTTCACGCATTTAATGTTGTGGGAAATGAGGAGAAACAGGTGTCAGTGGCCAAACAGGTCAACTTGAGATATTATAAACCATTTGATCTACAGACGTCATATGGAAATGACTCATTGTTTTATGTTTTTTCAGATTGTTGCATAGTGTAATATTCAATGTACACTAAGGCCTGGATTCAAACAGTCAAATTTACAGAGAAATGTATTTTCCAATTACTCTGAAACTAAGAAAGTGTTCTAAGAATGACAAGTCATATGCTTGTTCGGCCAATGAGGCCAGTTTGGTCAAAAAATCAGTTTAGGTTAAATAAGAAGCCAGGAAAAACATGTTGGTCTTAACATTTCCCTGGGAATTTGGTTGTTTAAGTCCAGGCTTAAGTTAACTTTACCATTGTTGCTGATACCTCTAGAATGCTATTGACACGCTGTGGATAAGTGAATATGGTCAAAAGCACTTGAACTGATTTTTAAAAGTTACATTTGTGCAGACATTGTAGATATGGTTTAAAATGCAGAATTGCAAAAAATCAAGACTTAAATGTCCACCATATCAAGTCGCATGTGAAGAGCATATATTTTGAGGATTTATGTTGTTGCTCAGTGCACCCCAATTGTGCAGACTCCTTTTTATGTAACTTCTATGTTATGTTTCAATGTGACATTTTATGTAATTCTGTCACGGTTCATAATAAATGTCTTAAAATTATTTCACTTGTCAGTTTTCTAAACTGTAACTTGTGCAATGTTTTGAACTTCGCTTTTAGAATATCATTGACCAACTGGCACAAGGTAACATGAATAAGGTATTCACCTTGCTGGTGTTACTTACACTGAAATTGAGTAAAAAAAAATTAACTCCAAACCCATATTGTCACTTTATTGGTGCTGGCTACACCGGTACAGGGTAATATTCTAACTGAAAAGAGTGTTCAGAGACATGCTCATTTTTCACTGTGCTGGTGTTGTTTACACTGGTACAGAGTACATTTTTTACTCTAGTGTTGGGAAAATGTTGTGTTGCAACACTGAGCATAGTGCTATTAGCAGTGATGAGGTGTTTACCTCCAACACTCACAGTGTTAGAAAATGAACTCTGAGATAGTGTTAGAATTTCAACACTTTTAAAAGTGTTGATTTAGCATTTTTTTGGTGGTTCACATATATACACTTGAAAGGTGTTGAATTTAACACTCACGCTTTTAAATTCGCCCATTCAAATTTGCAGTGTGTATATTGCATTTCTGTTAATTTCATAAACAGAATCTTATTATGACCCATCCTGATGCTACGTTATTATTATTATTTGCTTACCCACTGTCTCCCAAAAGCCACCCATCACCAATATCTCCACTGGCAAAGCGATCGGCGCTATTACAATTTTCCCAAATGAAACTGTCATGCGTACTCCAAGGGTATCGACAGCATCTAACACAGACATGCTGGCGGATGAGATCACTTGCATGTTAATGGAATGAAAACCTTTTCCTGCGTACGTATAGGTGCTCATTCCCAGCAGGGGACAGAATTGGTATTTAAGATCCGTTGACTGTTCGAAATACTTTTGGCAGACCACATAAATTGTAGAACTCAGTCATTACCCGCTTTCTGTCAAGCTGCTGAGGAAAGTGTATGCAGTCACCAATGTGGTTAAACAAAGCGCTGAAACTCTGAATACGAATCTGAAACCTTAGCCTTATAACATGAAAACTACCGCTACCATAGAACCTATGGTCTGTTAACACTTGCAAAGGCACGGGTAATGCCATACTTCATCGCGTTTTGTTTCAAATTTCTTTATCTAATAAATCACACAAATTAGTTATATCCCCTCTTGGCAATCGATACTTCCCTATTATTTCTGAGTCCATATACGAATCAAGAGGATTTGACCGGTCCCTAAATACTCTTTCCCTTCGGATTTCCCTGCCATAGCGATGACGAGCTAGTAGTCGGTGTGCCATTGTATGTTCTCACAGGATCTGCGTTGATATTTGCTACTTCGCAGCTGTCCGGCAGTCGCAGGTTTCATAAGAACATAAGAACATAAGAAAGTTTACAAACGAGAGGAGGCCATTCGGCCCATCTTGCTCGTTTGGTTGTTAGTAGCTTATTGATCCCAAAATCTCATCAAGCAGCTTCTTGAAGGATCCCAGGGTGTCAGCTTCAACAACATTACTGGGGAGTTGATTCCAGACCCTCACAATTCTCTGTGTAAAAAAGTGTCTCCTATTTTCTGTTCTGAATGCCCCTTTTTCTAAACTCCATTTGTGACCCCTGGTCCTTGTTTCTTTTTTCAGGCTGAAAAAGTCCCTTGGGTCGACACTGTCAATACCTTTTAGAATTTTGAATGCTTGAATTAGGTCGCCACGTAGTCTTCTTTGTTCAAGACTGAACAGATTCAATTCTTTTAGCCTGTCTGCATATGACATGCCTTTTAAGCCCGGAATAATTCTGGTCGCTCTTCTTTGCACTCTTTCTAGAGCAGCAATATCTTTTTTATAGCGAGGTGACCAGAACTGCACACAATATTCAAGATGAGGTCTTACTAGTGCATTGTACAGTTTTAACATTACTTCCCTTGATTTAAATTCAACACTTTTCACAATGTATCCGAGCATCTTGTTAGCCTTTTTTATAGCTTCCCCACATTGTCTAGATGAAGACATTTCTGAGTCAACAAAACTCCTAGGTCTTTTTCATAGATTCCTTCTCCAATTTCAGTATCTCCCATATGATATTTATACTGTACATTTTTATTTCCTGCGTGCAGTACCTTACACTTTTCTCTATTAAATGTCATTTGCCATGTGTCTGCCCAGTTCTGAATCTTGTCTAGATCATTTTGAATGACCTTTGCTGCTGCAACAGTGTTTGCCACTCCTCCTACTTTTGTGTCGTCTGCAAATTTAACAAGTTTGCTTACTATACCAGAATCTAAATCATTAATGTAGATTAGGAATAGCAGAGGACCTAATACTGATCCCTGTGGTACACCGCTGGTTACCACACTCCATTCTGAGGTTTTTCCTCTAATCAGTACTTTCTGTTTTCTACATGTTAACCACTCCCTAATCCATGTACATGCGTTTCCTTGAATCCCAACTGCGTTCAGTTTGAGAATTAATCTTTTGTGCGGGACTTTGTCAAAAGCTTTCTGGAAATCTAAATAAACCATGTCATATGCTTTGCAATTATCCATTATCGATGTTGCATCCTCAAAAAAATCAAGCAAGTTAGTTAGGCACGATCTCCCTTTCCTAAAACCATGTTGACTGTCTCCCAGTACCCTGTTACCATATAGGTAATTTTCCATTTTGGATCTTATTATAGTTTCCATAAGTTTGCATATAATAGAAGTCAGGCTTACTGGTCTGTAGTTACCTGGTTCAGTTTTGTTTCCCTTTTTGTGGATCGGTATTACGTTTGCAATTTTCCAGTCTGTCGGTACCACCCCTGTGTCAAGAGACTGCTGCATGATCTTGGTTAGCGGTTTGTAAATTACTTCTTTCATTTCTTTGAGTACTACTGGGAGGATCTCATCCGGCCCAGGGGATTTGTTTATTTTAAGAGCTCCTAGTCCCTTTAACACTTCTGCCTCAGTTATGCTAAAGTTATTTAAAACTGGATAGGAACTGGATGACATGTGGGGCATGTTGTCAGTATCTTCCTTTGTAAAAACTTGTGAAAAGTAATCATTTAACATATTTGCTATTTTTTTTTCTTCCTCTACGATTTTGCCATTTGTATCTCTTAAACATTTAATCTCCTCTTTGAATGTTCTCTTGCTGTTGTAATATTGGAAAAACATTTTGGAATTGGTTTTAGCTCCCTTAGCAATGTTCATTTCTATTTCTCTCTTGGCCTTTCTAACTTCCTTTTTGACTTGCGTTTGCAGTTCTGTGTACTCTTTCTGCGTACTTTCTTTTTGGTCCTTTTTTAATGCTCTGTAAAGTGCCTTTTTTCGCTGAATATTTTTTTTAATTGATCTATTAAACCATTTTGGCAATTTAGTTTTACATTTAGATTTGTCTACTTTAGGGATGTAATTGTTTTGCGCCTCTAGTACTACATTTTTGAAGAACAACCATCCTTCTTCTGTGGGTGTTTTCTCTATTTTACTCCAATCTACTTCTGTTAGTCTCTGTTTCATGCCTTCATAGTTTGCTTTTCTAAAATTGTAAACCTTAACTTTAGTCTTTACTTTTGGGGATTTAAAAAACACTTCAAATGAGACCATGTTGTGGTCTGAGTTTGCCAGTGGTTCTCTGACCTCTGTTTTAGTTATTCTATCTTCGTTATTTGAAAAGACTAAATCAAGGCATGCCTCCCCTCTAGTGGGTGCCTTCACAAATTGTGTTAGGAAGCAGTCATTTGTCATTTCCACCATTTCTATTTCATCCTTCGCGCTACCCACCGGGTTTTCCCATTTTATTTGGGGGAAGTTGAAATCCCCCATTAGTATGGCTTCTCCTTTGCTACACGCATTTCTAATGTCATTGTATAACAGATTATTGTGCTCACCGTCTGAATCTGGCGGTCTATAGCATGCTCCTATTATTATGCCCTTTGAATTTTTGTCTGTTATTCTGACCCATATTGATTCGGTTTTATTTTCTTTGTCCAGGTTTAACACCTGGGCTTCAAGACTGTTTCTTATGTATAGCGCTACCCCTCCTCCTCTTCTGTCCTGCCTGTCTTTCCTATACAGTGTATACCCACAAATATTATATTCGTCCCCATCACTCTCAGACAACCACGTTTCTGTAACACCTATCACATCATAGTTACCTGTTAGTGCAGTAGCTTCAAGTTCTAGAATTTTGTTTCTGATACTTCTAGCATTTAGATAAATACATTTAATGGTTGTCTTACCTGAGTTTTTGTTCTTGTTTTGTTGCGGTCTCCCTTCTGTTTTTTTGTTGATTTCTCCCCCCTTCCTTTCTATTTTAAATGCTTCCGAACCTGCTCGAGGATCTTTTCTCCGAGTAGACTAGTTCCCTTGTTATTTAAATGCAGTCCATCCCGTCTATACAGATAGTCCTCGTTGTAGAATGTGGTCCAATGATCAAGATAGGGGAAGCCTTCCCGTGTGCACCACGTCTTCAGCCATGCGTTTTGATTAATTATTTCCAGCTGTCCATATGGTCCTTTGCAAGGTGCGGGTAGTATACCAGAAAATACCACAGTTTTGGTTTTCTCTTTTAATTTCCTTCCTAGCTCTCTGAATTTGTTTTGCAGGGATTTTGGTCTGTCTCTTCCAATGTTGTTTGTACCGATGTGGACGACTACTACCGGGTCCTCTCCTGTTCGTTCTAGTAGCCTGTCCACGTTCTCAGTGATGTGCTTGACCGAGGCTCCCGGAAGGCAGCACACTGTTGTAGTAAGGGGGTCCAAACTGCGAACTGAACTTGCTGTGTTTCTCAATATGGAGTCCCCAACAATCATGACCTCCCTTCTTTTTGCTGTCTGGTCACCACTGTCAATAGGGTCCTGTATGTTGTTCTGGTGAAAATCGGCGATGTTGCAGTCCTGCGAAAGCTTTATGAAACCCACTTTTTTTTTTTTTATTTGCAAGGTGCTTGCGATTGCGAATTGGAGTTTGAAGATTGAGCCACTAAGTCTCCTTGAATCATTTTTAAAAGAAGAAATGTCAGAAAGATAATTAATGCGATAAAAGAGTGGGTGTGGATGTACAACAAATATCTGTCTCTATCTATCTGTGTGTGTGTGTGTGTGTGTGTGTGTGTGTGTGTGTATATATGTATATATATATATATATATATATATATATATATATATATATATATATATATATATATATATATATATATATATATATATATATATATATATATATATATATATATATAGTAATGCCATTGTTTATACCGACCAATCTACTGCTGCCGGTGAGATCCGGCTAAGGAAGGAAAAATCAGTAGTAATGTTACAATGATCAAGCAAGGAGACATCAAGGTAAAGATTAAATAATTTACTAAAACAGATTTTACTGTTAAGATAAACATGCACTTTACTCCAAGTACAGCCATTCACAAGGATCCCTGTATACAACATTAAAATGCAGTGATTTGAAAACAATTCAATGAAACTATAACAATATATGCCAATCCAAAATAATCAAACAAAACTATAAAGTACTACCCTCTTTTCACACAACAAAACAGTTATCAAATACGTGATCTAAAAACACAGCATGTCTGTTTCACACGTTATACGTTAAAGCACACGTTACAATGAGACTTAATAATACATTAAAACACAATGAAAGTCGCACTTTCCTGATTTCCAGACCAAGATAAAAAAATAAACAAAAGTCCAATTGTTCCGTGACTGGCCTTAAATTGCAATCAGGAAAAGCAAAATAAAGTCTTTATAATCTCATACACTCCCAGGAATTTCCCCGTTCCAGTTTAAAACCACAGTCCTTCTCTCCCAACAACTCTAAAGAATGACAAGGCTGTGAGTGATACTGTCAGTGACTCTAAAGAATGACAAGAGCACTTATTTTTCTGCAAGGTACAAACAGGTGGAAATTTGACAAAACACCCAATGAGCTAACATGATCCCTTTCATCCTCTAAATCTCTAGTCAGAGTAACTGCACCCACATCAGACGCTTTATATTTAGAGCGGTCCTGTTTGAATTAGCCTCCCATCTCCTTTAGGACTCTTTGAAACAGGTGGAACCTCTTTAGACGGAAAAATAGTCATCTAATCATATGAACACTTCTGATGTTTTGCACGGGAGATATGTTTATTACGTACCCACTTCATTTGGATGGCATTCCTCATACTGTTGGAATTTGGATTTTGCGACTGTTCTCATCCGTATTAGACATTTTAGATTTTTGCTCTGAAGGGTCGGAAAAGTTTTGATTTCAGTGAGCGCTGAGCAGGGAGGGACGCAGGTAGCTGTCCATGGCACTGAACGGGTCTGACAAGATACTTCATTGTGAAAAAGTGACATGCAGTTCAACACTGTCTTCTAGTGGTGTTGCAGTGAAACTGCATTAACAACACATTGTCTCCTGCAGTAGAAAGGTTTTTGTTCAGGCTCATCAGTGAATGCATCGCTGTGGGCTTCAGTGCACAGTAGTACCTCACAGAGTCCAGCGCATTGGCATTGTTCACAGTCAGGTTAGCTGAATTAGTTTCAGGGTTTAAAGAAGCAGACAGTCTGTGGTCAGTGGATTCAGGCTTGTCTATATTGCCTGTGCCTCCAGCAAGGGAATAGGTTTGTAGCAAATATTGTGGAGATGAATTCCCATTCTGCTTGTACCATTGCAGGTAAATGGTAGCACCCTTGGTTGCGGTGTATGCACACTGTATTGTGGCTGTTTCTCCCTCAGTGGTGCTGACATTGCCAGACAATGATGTCACTGACTCCTTCCCATAAGAATCTGCAAAAAATAAAGCAATATGTTGGTGTTAAAATCACAAGGTGTGTTGAAATGTGAGATCGAATAACTTGCTAACAAGGGAACCCATAGAATCAGAATCAGCAAGCTGTAAGCAAGCAACAAGATGCAACCAACACTCACACACAAGCAATCCCATTAGAATAGAAACCCAAGCACTCACATAACACACCCCATCCATTCAAACAGGATAACAATTCATAGATATAACCAGGCAGCCATGTCCTTAACAAGGATCTGAAATGTCTTCAGATAAGGGGTGAGTTTGTTTCCAATATAGACACAAGATGAGATGCAATGAGAAGTTGTGCAAAGCTCAACCAGTGCAGGTTTGTTAAATGAACTCTTATCTCGTACATTGTATGAAGGCGCCCAGGAGTATGTGTAGCAGTAGATTATTCTCCATTGTGCGTGGGGCTCCCAGTCTGTGCTCTGCGCTCTGCACAGGAAATGGTGTGCTGCTTGTTGCTGTGTTTATACCCTGCAGGTGTGTGAGCTCGTGGTAAGAGGTGTTGTGTGCACGTGGATATGGGGGCGAGATAGTTTATATATATATATATATATATATATATATATATATATATATATATATATATATATATATATATATATATACACACACACACACACACACACACACACACACACACATATATATATATATATATATATATATATATATATATATATATATATATATATATATATATATATATAAATAAATTAGATACATTCCTGTTGTCATAGTAAGACTCACAATGATTGTGACACAAGTTTGGCGTGGTTACTGCACCAATATAACAGTTCAATAAAATCATTTATTCTTTCCAGAAGAAATGAAAACACCGTTTTGTGGCATCAAGCTTAAACCATAATTATTTCAACAGTTTTTTTATTATTTTTTTTTTTTTGGGGGGGGGGGGGGGGTGCTTTGGGTTGTAATGAATGTTATATGTTCTATTCGTTTCCTAATGCATTAACAATCTGAGATGTCGTTTAGAATGTATTGCCACGCGTGAGATCAATCTACACCTTGTGAAGAGGTTGTTTGATCCCTCTATTAAGGCAGGACAGTTCATTTGCTTCGGAGTTGCGGTCTGTGTCTGGCGCAGATGAGTGCTCTCCTCGCCGGACGCTCTCCAGGGTACTGAACTGGTTTGACTGGAAATTAAACTGGGAAAAATGTTATAGAGGGGTTCCTGTTGTCGATATGAATTAATTGATTATATTTCAGTTCAAAGATCCAGGAACTCCTCTTGGCAGAAACTGTGTTCTTAATTACTGAAATAAATCTGCTAAATATTTAAGGGAATTTAACATAAAGTCTTCATGCTGTAGCGATGCTGGTGCGGCACTTGAATCGATTTCATACAGGCAGTGCTCGAAAGCAAGCTGCACCAGGAGAGCGAGTCACAGTGAAACAGTGCTGTGAGCGGAAAATCTACGGGAGGAGAGCAGGAGAGAAGTGCTGTCTGACTGAATAATAAGCTTAGAACACCGACAAGTAATTAGAAGATAAAAACATAAGAAAGTTTAAAAACGAGAGGAAGACATTCGGCCCATCTTGCTCGTTTGGTTGTTAGTAGCTTATTGATCACAGAATCTCATCAAGCAGCTTCTTGAAGGATCCCAGGGTGTCAGCTTCAACAACATTACTGGGGAGTTGATTCCAGACCCTCACAATTCTCTGTGTAAAAAAGTGCCTCCTATTTTCTGTTCTGAATGCCCCTTTGTCTAATCTCCTTTTGTTACCCCTGGTCCTTGTTTCTTTTTTCAGGTCAAAAAAGTCCCTTGGGTCGACATTGTCAATACATTTTAGAATTTTGAATGCTTGAATTAGGTCGCCACGTAGTCTTCTTTGTTCAAGACTGAACATATTCAGTTATTTTAGCCTGTCTGCATATGACATGCCTTTTAAGCCTGGAATAATTCTGGTCGCTCTTCTTTGCACTCTTTCTAGAGCAACAATATCTTTTTTATAGCGAGTTGACCAGAACTGCACACAATATTCAAGATGAGGTCTTACTAGTGCATTGTACAGTTTTAACATTACTTCCCTTGATTTAAATTCAACACTTTTCACAATGTATCCAAGCATCTAGCTTCCCCACATTGTCTATATGAAGACATTTCTGAGTCAATAAAAACTCCTAGGTCTTTTTTATAGATTCCTTCTCCAATTTCAGTATCTCCCATATGATATTTATAATGTACATTTTTATTTCCTGTTTGCAGTACCTTACACTTTTCTCTATTAAATGTCATTTGCCATGTGTCTGCCCAGTTTTGAATCTTGTCTAGATCATTTTGAATGACCTTTGCTGCTGCAACAGTGTTTGCCACTCCTCCTATTTTTGTGTCGTCTGCAAATTTAACAAGTTTGCTTACTATACCAGAATCTAAATCATTAATGTAGATTAGGAATAGCAGAGGACCTAATACTGATCCCTGTGGTACACCACTGGTTACCGCACTCCATTCTGAGGTTTTTCCTTTTATCAGTACTTTCTGTTTTCTACCTGTTAACTACTCCCTAATCCATGTACATGCGTTTCCATGAATCTCAACTGCGTTCAGTTTGAGAATTAATCTTTTGTGCGGGACTTTGTCAAAAGCTTTCTGGAAGTCTAAATAAACCATGCCATGTGCTTTGCAATTATGCATTATCAATGTTGTATCCTCAAAAAAATCAAGCAAGTTAGTTAGACATGCATGTTGACTGTCTCCCAGGACCCTGTTTCCATATAGGTAATTTTCCATTTTGGATCTTATTATAGTTTCCATAAGTTTGCATATAATAGAAGTCAGGCTTACTGGTCTGTAGTTACCTCGTTTAGTTTTGTTTCCCTTTTTGTTGATCGGTATTACGTTTGCAATTTTCCAGTCTGTCGGTACCACCCCTGTGTTAAGAGATTGCTGCATGATCTTGGTTAGCGGTTTGTAAATTACTTCTTTCATTTCTTTGAGTACTATTGGGAGGATCTCATCCGGCCCAGGGGATTTGTTTATTTTAAGAGCTCCTAGTCCCTTTAACACTTCTGCCTCAGTTATGCTAAAGTTATTTAAAACTGGATAGGAACTGGATGACATGTGGGGCATGTTGTCAGTATCTTTCTTTGTAAAAACTTGTGAAAAGTAATCATTTAATATATTTGCTATTTTTTCTTCTTCATCTACGATTCTGCCATTTGTATCTCTTAAACATTTAACCTCCTCTTTGAATGTTCTCTTGCTGGAAAAACATTTTGGAATTGGTTTTAGCCCCCTTAGCAATGTTCATTTCTATTTCTCTCTTGGCCTTTCTAGTTTCCTTTTTGACTTGCGTTTGCAGTTCCATGTACTCTTTCTGTGTACTTTCTTTTTGGTCCTTTTTTAATGCTCTGTAAACTAACTTTTTCCGCTGAATATTTTTTTTTTAATTGATCTATTAAACCATTTTGGCAATTTAGTTTTACATTTAGATTTGTCTACTTTAGGGATGTAATTGTTTTGCCCCTCTAGTACTACATATTTGAAGAACAACCATCCTTTTTCTGTGGGTGTTTTCTCTATTTTACTCCAATCTACTTCTGTTAGTCTCTGTTTCATACCTTCATAGTTTGCTTTACTAAAATTGTAAACCTTAGCTTTAGTCTTTACTTTTGGGGTTTTAAAAAACACTTCAAATGAGACCATGTTGTGGTCTGAGTTTGCCAGTGGTTCTCTGACATCTGTTTGAGTTATTCTGTCTTCGTTATTTGAAAAGACTAAATCAAGGCATGCCTCCCCTCTAGTCGGTGCCTTGACAAATTGTGTTAGGAAGCAGTCATTTGTCATTTCCACCATTTCTATTTCATCCTTTGTGCTACCCATCGGGTTTTTCCATTTTATATGGGGGAAGTTGAAATCCCCCATTAGTATGTCTTCTCCTTTGCTACACGCATTTCTAATGTCATTGTATAACAGATTATTTTGCTCATTTCAATTCTCCTACACTGCCCCTTGTAGGAATTATCTGAATGCAGAGCTGAGGATAATAATGTATACTGATAGCTAGAAAATGTGTTTCAAACTGAAAGCAGTGTCTACTATTTCCTTGCTGTTTTCTGTCCACTTCTAAAAAGCCTGCTGACTGTATCACAGCAATCCACAACTCAGGAGTCACTATGATGCAGTCTGTAAGCAACTTTATTGTTTTAGAATTGAGATCTCTCTCATCACTGTCAAGACTGCTGTGTATGCATTGCTAAAGAAGCCCTTAGACGCGTGTATATTCATTGCTGTTTTTATTGCATATTATTTATTTAATTAATGTTTGTTTGAGATGGAACGGGTCTGACAAGATACTTCATTGTGAAAAAGTGACATGCAGTTCAACACTGTCTTCTAGTGGTGTTGCAGTGAAACTGCATTAACAACACATTGTCTCCTGCAGTAGAAAGGTTTTTGTTCAGGCTCATCAGTGAATGCATCGCTGTGGGCTTCAGTGCACAGTAGTACCTCACAGAGTCCAGCGCATTGGCATTGTTCACAGTCAGGTTAGCTGAATTAGTTTCAGGGTTTAAAGAAGCAGACAGTCTGGGGTCAGTGGATTCAGGCTTGTCTATATTGCCTGTGCCTCCAGCAAGGGAATAGGTTTGTAGCAAATATTGTGGAGATGAATTCCCATTCTGCTTGTACCATTGCAGGTAAATGGTAGCACCCTTGGTTGCGATGTATGGACACTGTATTGTGGCTGTTTCTCCCTCAGTGGTGCTGACATGGCCAGACAATGATGTCACTGACTCCTTCCCATAAGAATCTGAAAAAAATAAAGCAATATGTTGGTGTTAAAATCACAAGGTGTGTTGAAATGTGAGATCGAATAACTTGCTAACCAGGGAGCCCATACAATCAGAAAGAGCAAGCTGTAAGCAGGCAGCAAGATGCAACCAACACTCACACACAAACAATCCCATTAGAATAGAAACCCAGGCAATCACATAACACACCCCATCCATTCAAACAGGATAACAATTCACTGATATAACCAGGCAGGCATGTCCTTAACAAGGATTTGAAACGTCTTCAGATAAGGGGTGAGTTTGTTTCCAGTATAGACACAAGATGAGATGCAAAGAGAAGTTGTAGAGAGCTCCACCAGTGCAGGTTAGTTAAATGAACTCTTATCTCGTACATTGTATGAAGGCGCCCCCAGGAGTATGTGTAGCAGTAGATTATTCTCCATTGTGCGCGGGGCTCCCAGTCTGTGCTCTGCAATCTGCACAGGAAGTGATGTGATGCTTGTTGCTGTGTTTATACCCTGCAGGTGTGTGCGTTCATGGTGAGAGGTGTTGTGTGCACGTGGATATGGGGGCTAGATAGTTTTTATATTATATATATATATATATATATATATATATATATATATATATATATATATATATATATATAAATCTAGTAAGGGACAACAGGATAATTCTGAGTGTTAATAAATACGCTGTGGCTTCAAGCTGCACCAATGAAGTTCATTATATTGGTCATTTATTTTATCCAGAAGAAATGTTCTTCTTTTGTGGCATCACAGCTTAAACCATAACTATTTCAACTGTTTGTTTTTTTTGTTTGTTTGTTTTTTGGGGGGGGGGGGGGTGGGGCTTTGGGTTGTAATAATGAATGTTATATGTTCTATTCGTTTCCTAATGCATTAACAATCTGAGATGTCGTTTAGAATGTATTGCCACGCGTGAGATCAATCTACACCTTGTGAAGAGGTTGTTTGATCCCTCTATTAAGGCAGGACAGTTCATTTGCTTCGGAGTTGCGGTCTGTGTCTGGCGCAGATGAGTGCTCTCCTCGCCGGACGCTCTCCAGGGTACTGAACTGGTTTGACTGGAAATTAAACTGGGAAAATGTTATAGAGGGGTTCCTGTTGTCGATATGAATTAATTGATTATATTTCAGTTCAAAGATCCAGGAACTCCTCTTGGCAGAAACTGTGTTCTTAATTACTGAAATAAATCTGCTAAATATTTAAGGGAATTTAACACAAAGTCTTCATGCTGTAGCGATGCTGTTGCGGCATTATTGTTTTAGAATCGAGATCTCTCTCATCACTGTCAAGACTGCTGTGTATGCATTGTTAAACAAGCCCTTTAGTCGCGTGTATATTCATTGTTGTTTTTATTGCATATTGTTTATTTAATTAATGTTTGTTTGAGATGGACCAAGTCGTTCACAGGACATCCTCTAGAAACGTTTTTATTTAATTAGATATTAGACTTAATATAGTTATTCACAAAATACTTATTAGGAAAAGACTAAAAAACATGAATCTTGCACAACTAACATTTCTATTACACTATCAGAGAGTAGGAGAGTTGTGCAGAGAAAGTGTATAGGTTCATGTGTGCTGTTTTCGCTAGTAGAGTGCAGGGGGATAGTTACAAGCAGGTACAGATTTATGTGTGCTGTTTTCTCTAATAGAGTGCAGGGGGATAGTTACAAGCAGGTAGATTCATGTGTGCTGTTTTCTCTAGTAGAGTGCAGGGGGATAGTTACAAGCAGGTACAGATTCATGTGTGCTGTTTTCTCTAGTAGAATGCAGGGGGATAGTTACCAGCAGGTACAGATTCATGTGTGCTGTTTTCTCTAGTAGGGTGCAGGGTGATAGTTACCAGCAGGTACAGATTCATGTGTGCTGTTTTCTCTAGTAGGGTGCAGGGTGATAGTTACCAGCAGGTACAGATTCATGTGTGCTGTTTTCTCTAGTAGTTTCTACACAGAACACAGGCTGCACTGGAATCTTCACCAGCGAGACTCACTCGGCAGGCAGCAGGAGGTTTTTGTATGAAGTGTATAGAGACTCTCACAGTGTGGGCTTCAGAGCACAGAAGTACGTGGCAGAGTCAGACAGCACAGCCGCAGTGATATTCAGATGAAAGGTCTTCTCTGTCTTGTTAGGAGATGCAGAAAAACGATTTCGAAACCTTGGTGGAATGTCCTCTGCCGGAGAATATTCACTGCGTATGAGCTGTGGGGCTTGATTGGGGTCCTGAATGTACCAGAAGAGACCGTTAGTTAATGCTGCGTCATACGCGCACTGAATAACGGTACTCTTACTCTGTTTAAGGACAATTGAATTTGAAGGTTGAGTCACTGAGTCTGCTCGGATCATTTCTAAAAGCAAAGATAGAAAAAACAATTAATAAGATTATATGAAAGCATACTTACGAACAGTTGGTGTGTGGTGTGTATAGGTGTGCAGCTATAGATAATATGAACTCCCTTGTATATGTGTGTCAATGATTTTAACTCACTTCACTAATTAATAGCTACCAATTGCACTGCTTACTATATAATATAAATCACCATTTCTGTTTGTCAGTTATTACTAAACTGTACGGCTTTAAACTCCATTTCATTTTTGTGACTTTCAAAAATAGACAAACGAGTCGCGTATTTTACTTGTACGATATCGTATAACAGACTGACACACGTGTTTGACAAATTGCATAACCAGTATGTATACATGGACCTACTTATGCTTAAACAGACCAGCAGCACAGTAACCCAAGTACGTTCCTGTTCCATTCTCAACACGACAAACCTCCCTCTACTGTCTGGAGCAATCTGAAGCTGGGACTGTGAACCATGTGTTTCTATAGAGGCGATTTCATGGAAACCAGTGCCCCTCCCCTACACGCTGTAGTTGCTGTCCTCCATTGCCACCTGGTGGTTGTTCAGTTCACCTGCATTGGGATGGTGTTGAGCTGCACGTTGCAGTTCAGATCTTGTGCAGGCTGATCTTTAAGGGACCTATTCTTATGTTATTTATTCGCTGGAAGAAGCGCTTAAACCAGGTGAGAATAGAGCCCTGAATGAATTACCGAGCGCATCACTGTTCAGTAGTACCTCGCATATTCTGCAAAGAGAGTGTTGAAGTGACAATGGGCTGCAATGTGTAGGTTTTGAGTGTTCGTGTTATTTTGTTATTGTTAATTTTTTTCGAACCTCCCAAGAGGTTAAACATTTTCAGAAACTGAGGAACAGAAAGTCTTTTTCTCATGTATCAATTATCTCTAGAAGAGATAGTTTAGAGCAAAACTTATGTTAATATACGACAAGGAAAGGTTCGATTTAAAGTGTAAAAACGTGTTTTTTTTTTTTTTTTTTTTTTTTTTGTTGTTGTTTTTAGCAATTTCTTCAGTTCTGAAAATCGTCGGTATTTTTTCCTAAAAGACGTATACTGCAGTCAAAAAAAGGTTTGATATCTTCCCAAAAGTCCTTGCTTTTCTCTTAATACAGTACAGTTGTCTCCAGCTAAGAGAACACCAGACACAATATGAATTATAGGAGGGTGATGCTGGGACACCAGAATCACTGTCGAGCCCTCTTGAGGTGTCTTGGGCTAGTCAATGAAACACAGAGGATGGAAGGTGCCCACTTGAAGACCCCAGAGATGTCCCGTGTAGCTCAATCCAGACGGTTGTCATGATGATGCACTGGGGAGACCGCACTGTGGTTGATCCCCAGAGCCAGCATCGCAGCCGTTGTGTGTGCTGATGCGCTGGGGAGGCAAAATAAGCTGATCCCTGGAGCCAGCATTACACTTCAGCCATCAACATCAGGCAGAAGGATATCTGCATCATCAGATGGAAAGCAATGCATATGGATGGAGATGCAGATGGATCACATTAGTTTACTATAAACCTACCCCTTAGTTGGTGGTTATCTTGGCGAGAACCGAGTTCAAATCAGCATGAAGTTTTAACATCTACTCTCATGTAATGGAAATCATTATTTCTTAGCAGATGCCCTTATCCAGAGCGACTTACAGTTGTTACAAAGTATCACATTACAGAATATCACATTACAAATAAGAACTGTTATAAAGTACAGTAAAATCAATAGAAAATAAGATCAAATTCAAATAAGAGCAAAATAAAGAATACAGTAAATAATTACATTTAATCTGTAAGATTTCAATCCACACGTGAGATCAATCTACACCTTGTTAAGAGGTTGTTTGATCCGTGTGTTAAGGCAAGAGAGTTAATTTGCTTCGGAGCTGCGGTCTGTGTCTGGCGCAGATGAGTGTGCTCCGCGCTGGATGCTCTCCAGGGTACTGGACTGGTTTGACTTAAAAGATTTCAATGAAAAGTTCCACGATTTTATCAAGGCAGAAAAAAAAAAAAGTGTTCTTAATTCCTGAAATAAATCTACAAAATATTTACAAAGGGAATCACGTGACAGTCATGAGTCAGTACAGCGCCGTTTAACACAATGTCTTCATGCTGTAGCGATGCTGGTGCGGCACTTGAATCGCTTTCATACAGGCAGTGCTAGAAAGCAAGCTGCACCAGGAGAGCGAGTCACAGTGAAACTGTGCTGTGAGAGGAAACTCTACAGGAGGAGAGAAGTGCCGTCTGACTGAATAATGAGCTTAAAACACAGACAAATAATTCTCCTCCACTGCCCCCTGGTGGCAATCATCTGAAATGCAGGGGAAAGATAATAATGTATACTGAAAACTGGAAAATGTCTTTGAAACTGAAAACAGCGTTTACTGTTTATTTGCTGTCTTCTGTTCACTTCTAAATACCCGCTGTCTACATTACAGTTATCCACAACTCAGGAGGCAATATGATGGAGTCTGTAAACATGACTCCTGTGTATGTATTGTTAAAATCAACACTAAACATATCCGTGCATTGGTGTGTTTATTGCATACATACTTATTTGAAGGTTGTCTCTTAACTAATCAAATATAGTTAGATATTCAAAAATGTGTAGCTTTTTCAGATTCACGTGTGCTGTTTTCTCTAGTAGTTTCTACACAGAACACAGGCTGCACCGTCATCTTCACCAGCGAGACTCACTCCAGGCAGCAGAGAGGATTTTGTGTTTTCATTTTTTTTTTTTTTTTTTTCCTTCCTTTTCAGGCAGCAGGAGGTTTTTGTATGAAGTGATATAGAGAGTCTCACAGTGTGGGCCTCAGAGCACAGAAGTACGTGGCAGAGTCAGACAGCACAGCCGCAGTGATATTCAGATGAAAGGTCTTCTCTGTCTTGTCTGGAGATGCAGAGAAACGATTTTGAAACCTAGGTGGAATGTCCTCCTGAGCATATGAATTCAGTATGAGCTGTGGGGCTTGATTGGGATCCTGGATGTACCAGAAGAGATATGGAGTACCGCCTGATGTTAAATCATATTTACAGTGTATAGTGGTATTCTCTGTTTCTTTAACGAGAGTTGAATTAGAAGGCTGAGTCACTGTATCTCCCTGGATCATTTCTAAAAAAGGAGACAAAGATAATCACTGTGAGATCAGGATGCAACAGATTATAGATACAAGTTACCTTACAGTAAACAGAGAGATAAAGAAACATTACAACTACTAAAAGATTAAATATTTATGCTCCATATATGTTGACAAACTAACATGCTGTAACATACAGATAAAGTAACATGAAAGATGTTGCCAAATCTGGTCAAAATGTGTGTCTAATTTGTCTGATAAACGTTAAGAAATGCAATACTGTGCTGTGTGCCGGAACAGACTTTAGATAAAGTAACACTAATTGTGTAGCAGTTTATTTACCTATGATTAAACAGAGACGTATCAAAGTAAAAACACCACATTCCTGTTCCATTGTCAAAACTTCCAAACAACAAACCTCCCTCCACCGTTTGCTTCAATCTGCAACTGAAACTGTGAAGAATGCGTTTCTATAGCAGTGATGTCATGAAACCAGTGCCCCGCCCCCTACACAGTGCAAACCTTTATTGCGTCATCACTCTGTTTCGTTCATGGTTAGTCTGTTCTGTCTCAGAAGTGCAACAGAGATTTATTTTGATCAGTTGAATATGTCTATAAAATACACAAGCTTTCGAGACCACAGTGGAAACTGCAGGTAAAGGAAGATCCTCATTCAGGTTAGTTCAGTCTCAGACAATTAAAAAGAACACAAATCACATACAAAGGAATCTGGAAAACAACTTTGTATCACAGAGGTGTTGTCATAGCATTCTATTGTAATGGGGACCATTGCTTTCAATTGGATTGGAAATATTGTACTGATATTTACATTGAAGTGTGTAACATTTTAGGTTTTTTTATGTCAGGGTAATCTATAAATTATGAAAGTAAATGTATAGATTAGAAAAAAAACTAAACTAAATCAAATATGTTTAAAAATAAAAAGGTCTTGTTTTTATTCTGTGAGATATGGTTGATGTTGGATCTTTAATAGTTGTTAGATAATAAGAGCTAAACCTAATTGTCTGCCTCTAGTTGCATTACCGGTTTATATGAATAGCAAAGCTATGGTACTTATTAATAGTGTGAGTTTAAGCCGGATATAGAGACAAGCTGAGACGCTGATGTATAGAGCTCAACCAGTGCAGGTTAGTTAAATGAACTCTTATCTCGTACATTGTATGAAGGCGCCCAGGAGTATGTGTAGCAGTAGATTATTCTCCATTGTGTGCGGGGCTCCCAGTCTGTGCTCTGCGCTCTGCACAGGAAGTGATGTGCTGCTTGTTGTTGTGTTTATACCCTGTAGGTATCTGTGCACCAGGTGGGGTGTGCCTGTGGATATTGAGGCTATATACTGTACAATACATGTTGGACAACTTCACTTGCAGAGCCCAGAGCTGACCTGCAGCCCACTCCAAGGGAGCTTAATAATGGCATAAGAGCACAATACAGACTACCACTCCAGAAATAAAGCTTAAAAATGTAGTTTGCTTGTTAATTAAAATCATTAATTTACAACAAATATGACCCATGTCACAACTCTTTATTTCTAAGGGCCAGGTTTAAAGTGAATGTTTAGGTGCTGCAAACCTGACACCGAGTGTTTGCCAAACACTGGCCACGATGGAGGTTGCAATGGTCCCATTTTCATTACTGGCAATATTCAACTATTCTGGTTGTCCAATTGTGCATCCTCATCACAGCAGTCTCCACAACAGCTCAGGAGGACTGATGGTTGGGGATGTGATCAGAGCTATCGGGTTTGCTGGTGTGAGGGATATGATCAGATCTGTATCGGGTTCGCTGGTGTGAGGGATGTGATCAGATCTGTGGTCTGTATCGGGTTCGCTGGTGTGAGGGATGTGATCAGATCTGTGGTCTGTATCGGGTTCGCTGGTGTGAGGGATGTGATCGGATCTGTGGTCTGTATCGGGTTTGCTACTGTGAGGGATGTGATCAGATCTGTGGTCTGTATCGGTGGCTGAGCAGGGAGGAACATCAATTGCTGTCCATAGTGCTGACTTGCCAAGAGAAGAAATGTAACCAAGGCTGTAGGATTCAAATCTTTTGTGCTTTTTGTGGATTTTCAGATTTTTTTCATGAGCTCAAGAATTGCATAACTTTATAAAGTTTGGACAGCTCCTCTTGTTAAACCTCAATGTTATGAGTCACAGGTATTTCTGGAGTGCATGTCTTTGTTCTATACTGAACAAAAATATAAACACAACATGCAACCATTTCAAAGATTTTACTGAGTTACAGTTCATATAAGGAAATCAGTCAATTGAAATAAATTCATTAGGCCCTAATCTATGGATTTCACATGAATGGGAATACAGATATGCATCTGTTGGTCACAGATACCTTAAAAAAAAAAAAAGGTTGGGGCGTGGATCAGAAAACCAGTCAGTATCTGGTGTGACCACCATTTGCCTCATGCAGCACGACACATCTACTTCATATAGACTTGTTCAGGCTGTTGATTGTGGCCTGTGGAATGTTGTCCCACTCCTCTTCAATGGCTGTGTGAAGTTGCTGGATATTGGTGGGAACTGGAACACGCTGTCGTACACGTCGATCCAGAGCATCCCAAACATGCTCAATGGGTGACATGTCTGGTGAGTTTGCAGGCCATGGAAGAACTGGGACATTTTCAGCTTCCAGGAATTGTGTACAGATCCTTGCGACATGGGGCCGTGCATTATCATGCTGAAACATGAGGTAATGTGGCGGATGAATGGCACGACAATGGGCCTCAGGATCTCGTCACGGTATCTCTGTGCATTCAAATTGCCATCGATAAAATGCAATTGTGCAGTTACAACGCCAAACTGCAGTCAGGTCAAGACCCTGGTGAGGACGACGAGCACGCAGATGAGCTTCCCTGAGAAGGTTTCTGACAGTTTGTGCAGAAAGTCTTTGGTTGTGCAAACCCACAGTTTCATCAGCTGTACGGGTGGCTGGTCTCAGACGATCCAGCAGGTGAAGAAGCTGAATGTGGAAGTCCTGGGCTGGCATGTTTATACATGGTCTGCGGTTGTGAGGCCAGTTGGACGTACTGCCATGTTCTCTAAAACGACATTGGAGGCAGCATATGGTAGAGAAATGAACATTCAATTCTCTGGCAACAGCTTTGGTGGACATTCCTGCAGTCAGCATGCCAATTGCACACTCCCTGAAAACTCAAGACATATGTGGCATTGTGTTGTGTGACAAAACTGCACATTTTAGAGTGGCCTTTTATTGTGCCCAGCACAAGGTGCACCTGTGTAATGATCATGCTGTTTAATCAGCTTCATGATATGCCACACCTGTCAGGTGGATGGAATATCTTGGCAAAGGAGAAATTCTCACTAACAGGAATGTAAACAAATTTGTGCACAAAATTTGAGAGAAATAAGCTTTTTGTGCGTATGGAAAATTTCTGGGATCTTTTATTTCAGCTCATGAAACATGGGACCAACACTTTACATGACACAGTTATATTTTTCTTCAGTGTGCTTATGTTGAAATGATTGTCTCTCATCTTGTGGGAATGTTGTCATTAGTTCCTCTGGGTTTCAATTCTAAATCCCACTTGCATAGACTAAGTCTTGGAGTTTGTTTATTTTTACTTTATTTACAGATATAACAGATTATGTTTGAGAAGTATATGTTATTCCTTTTTATCTATGTATGAAAAATGGCACATCATGATCACTTGTAGTAGTGTTTACATACAAGCTGAAGCTGAAATCACACATAACGAGCAGCAGACTACAGGCGTCTCTTTTTCATCACCACCAAAGACACGTTTTTTGTCAGCAGCTCAATCCTGCCTCCTTCCCTGTGGGCCTCAGAGTGGAATACAAAACTGCAGAGTCTCTCATCTGTATCCCGCTGATATTTAAATATGTATATTTATTCGACGCGTCAAGTAAAGCCAAGAATCGATCTTCAACACCTGGTGCTTTATCCCCATCGTCAGTCACTCCAGACAGTTTGTACCGCTGGAGAATGTATTTGACTCGCTCTCCCGGGTCCTGACGGTACCACTGCAGGTATATGTTGCTGGAAGCTGAATGGGTATAATTGCAGTGTATTGTAACCGACTGGTCTTCTTGTGCATGCAAGGCAGCAGGCCATTGTGTTACAGAGTCTCGATCTTCAAAACTGGAACCTGTGGAACGGGAACAAGAGGTGATTTTAGGCTACAACACAACAACGTGCGGTCAGAATTATCATTTTGTAAATTGTTATTATAAAGAGGCCTACAATGTAGCAGTACAGTGAGACATTGTACCTATAATTCCAATAACTGTGCACAGAAGGCTCAGTTCAGTTATTTGCAATGATTTTGTTCTGCAGGCAGATCTGCGCAGCAGGCAGAATAACACATCTCAAATCCGATTGGTTTACTATTGGTTTACTATGGTTTTGCTTCAGTGATATTCATCCAATTGATTGGTTTACATTTGGAGGCGGGGTTATTTTTTACTCTGATTGTTGAGAGAAGCCACTGATCTGGAGGGTGTTGTTCATTTGTATTATATGAACTTACAAAGTTTTCGATTCAGAAAGCTTTGTAAGAGGTGTTCCTTTTGCTTAAACTTTCAAAGTTTTATTTGCTATTTTAACAAAACATGCAGGCATACTTTTACAGTATAAATGATGTAATCTTATTTTTAAGCTTTATTTAACATCTCTGTTTTCAGAGCTTTTCCTTTATTTATTTAATGAAGGATTTATTTAAGCTTCCCTCATATTAATTAAGCCACATTTTCCAGCATGCAGTCTCAATTGTATTAACAAGGAAGGTATCGATTTAATGACATTTTACATTACTCTACCTCTTGACTTCTTGTGAACACACCTATAATTGAAAAGGAATGCACGAATACTTAATAGTAAAATATAATAAATAGAAAATGTATATGTACACTCACCCTAAGGCTGATGCACTGACAATCCAATATCTTCATCCAAGGCAGATTCACACTGACTCGAGTATCTTCCCCCCAAGGCAGATTCTTTCACTTACTCAAGCATCCTCCCAATGCAGATTCTCACACTGGCACGCACAACTTCTTCTAAGGCAGATTTTCACACTGACAATAACACATATTCTCCCAAGGTAGAGGACAACCATGACAAACTGTAACAAATCTGTAAATAAATATTAATTCCATATGTCTACATAATTATATACGGCTGTCACAAGGCTGGCTGAGTGGTGACGTCAGACTCAGAACAATAACACACAGGACAGAGACGCGGAGTGTGGTGAAGCTGAGCACTTGCTTGCGCTAAGCATTTAATAAATGAACAAACAAAAAATAAAAGTTTGAACAAAAACAGCACACGGCACTTGAGGCAAAAATAAACAGACAAACAAGACGAATTAACACTAAACAAAACAGACACAAACAAACAGCGGACGAACAGAGAAACATGGTGAGTTAAATTCAATTATTTACTTTTACTTGTCTTTTGGTTTTCTCCGTCTCCCCACCCATTCTCCACTCACTGAACACACAACCCCGAGTGAGTGAAAACATGCTGCTTTTATGCAGCTGTACCAAGACTCGATTGCTAATCAATCATTCAATTGGAGTCTCGGTACAACTGCATGTGAATTAATCTAGTGCAATTCCCCATGCTCACATATTATTACTTTTTACCTGCACGTGAAGTGCTGTGCAATCCTCGTGCCTAAATACAAATATACATTTTAAACACTTGTGTTCATAACCCATATTATATCCCGTGTACCAACTACAATACACCAACATTAACACACTACACACAACATACAACACAAATAAACAGCCCAGGGGTGGGGCACTTTGCCACAACGGCTGATATAATTGTTAAAATGAATGACTATGAATGACCGCTTTTGTGAACTTCATTATTGCAAACGCACATATCTATATTTTTGGTCATGCAGTAAATAATAGCAAAAAAGTATGACATTGTGAAAATGTAGGATGACATTTTGAAACATAGCTCTCTTAATACTACTCAAAATAAGAATATTCTATAGAAAACCTGACATACTCTATTTCTAGGCTAGATTAAGTAAGATGTTAAAACGATACCTTCCTTATTAATAAATTGAAATTGCATGTTGGAAATGTTGCTTAATTAACCATCCTATTATGTTTAGAATTTAGGTACATCTGTTATGTTTTGTGTCATATTGACCTGATGCAATTTCAAACCAATTTAAACAGTTTTAAATTGATTAACTGTTTTTATTCTTTTTTATCTACGTATTAAAACACGGTATATCAGGATCGTTTCTTTATAGTAGTGTTTACATACAAGCTTAAGCTGCAGTCACACAGAACGAGCAGCAGACTATAAGCTTCTCTTTTTCATCAACACCACAGACACGTTTTTGTCAGCAGCTCAAGCCTGCCTTCTTCACTGTGGGCCTCAGAGCGCAATAGAAAACTGCAGAGTCTCGCATCTGTATCCCGCTGATATTTAAATACGTGTATTTATTCGGCGCGTGAAGTAATGCCGAGAATCGATCTTCAACACCTGGTGCTTTATCCCCATCTTCGGGGATCCCTGACGGTACCACTGCAGGTATATGCTTCTGGAAGCTGAATGGGTATAATTGCAGTGTATTGTAACCGACTGGTCTTCTTGTGCATGCAATGCAGCAGGCCATTGTGTAACAGAGTCTCGATCTTCAAAACTGGAACCTGTGGAACGGGAACAAGAGGTGATTTTAGGCTACAACACAACAACGTGCGGTCAGAATTATCATTTTGTAAATTGTTATTATAAAGAGGTCTACAATGTAGCAGTACAGTGAGATATTGTACCTATAATTCCAAGAAGTGTGCACAGAAGAAGAAGCAGGTCCATGTCTGCAGGCACTCTGCAGTATTGAATTAGTGCAGTGATGGATATCGATGAGGGGTCTGTGTATTCGTCTGTTTAAACCTGTTATTCTGAGATACTCAGTGCACTGCATGTGTATGCTGGCTCATCTGCTTTTGCTGGGCTGACCTGATTTTACTGAAATGAGTGTACTGTACCGCCACCTACTGGCTGAAAATAACACTACATGTGCTAATAAATTATATTGCAGATGATTTGGTTAAAAGATCGAGTCTCCAGTTATTATCTCATTATAAAATGGCTTGGATAAATAAAGTGCTGTGATTGGCTGAACAAGATCACATGACCCTGCGGTAATAATTGTCATACTGCACAGCTATGACATCATAGACCAACTTACTTACCTGATCTATTAATATTACTATGTCTTAATAGTAATGATTATCTAAACAGTGTTTCTGTAGGTAAAAATGTCAACATGCAACTGAAACAGCATTTAAATCACTCTTTTTTTTCCTTCATCTCTGTCACTATTTATTTATTTGTTATTTATTTAGTCAGAGAACAGAACAAAGAAAACTCCGAGGCAAGCAGTAGCAGTAATACTTCAAAAGCCATCTGAGAAATCACCACACAAGTCTCACTCAGCATGTTATTTCTCTCTCTCTCTCTCTCTCTCTCGCTGAGGACTGTAGGATCGTGGGAGGGGCTTGTGTAGAGCGAGTGGTGTGTACTGTGCGTGAGTAAAACTTTTACTGAAGTTATATTCATTTTGTACACGTTTAGTTTTATTTATTTATTTATTTCCTTCCTGATTTGGAGCCGTCATGGGTTCCAAATCGGGAAGTTTTGGGTCGCTGACCCGTAGGCATGGCTTTAAATGTATTCCAGACAGTTCAGTCACAGTGGAGGAGTGTTTGTTAGCTGTCGGGGAGAAAATAGGGTATGGAAATATAAACTCTGCTGCAAGAATGAATAAAGCCATCGTTGTTTTTCTTAGTAGTGAACTGTTAGTGAACAGGATTGTTGAAGAAGGTTTGTATATCAAAGAAAGTTTTGTCAGCGTTTTACCTTTAGCTTCCCCTGTCACTAAAGTTATCCTTTCAAATGTCCCGCCTTTCATTAAAGATGAGTTGATTATTAATGAGCTACTAAGATATGGTAAAATAATGTCCCCAATTAAACCTATTTTACTCGGTTGTAAAAACCCAGATGTTAAGCATGTCATGTCTTTTAGGAGACAAGTTTTTGTATTATTGAATGACCCCAACTCGTCTATTGAAGTTGCGTGGACTTTCAATATTGACGGTAGTAATTATGTTATATTTGCCAGCACAGAATCAATGAAATGTTTTCATTGTGGAGGACAAGGACACCTTAGAAGGGCTTGCCCTCAAAAAAATAATAATACTGAGTGCAATAAGGCAAAAGAACCAGCAAGTGGGGAGGACGGAGTCTCTGAGACAGCACCGGGGGCTGAGCAGCAAATGCAGCCGCCAGCGCAGACAGTGAGACCCGAGCCGGCGCCTCGACTGAAGCGGGGGATCGGTGCGGAGGTCAAAGAAAACAATAAAGAAACAAGGGTTGAAACAGTGAATACCCCAGATGACGCAGGTTTTCAACTGGTTGAAAAAAAGAGGAAAAGACGTGTGGCCACCCCAGGAAAGGTAGCTGAAGAAGGGCAGTCTGTCTGGGACTCTGAGACGCTCTCTCAGGGCAGCGGTGCTGCTGCAGCTCAGAGCTCTGGGACAGGAGATCAAGGTAAAGCTGGATCTCAGTGTAAACCTGCGATAACCCCGCGTTCAAGGGAGAAGGGGAACAGCAGCGCTGCAGTTCAGCCTCTAGATCAGAGGACCTGTTGCTGGATACAGTAGCTGTGGATGACGCTGAAGAATCCGAAGAGGAGTCGGTGATATCGGAGATGGATGATGGAGGAGAGCTCTCTGACTCCTCGGTGCTGCTCGATGAGGCTCTGCCCAACCCGTCTGGTAAGAGTAAAATATATCCAGTTGATACAATATCAGCGTTTTTAGATAAAACCAAAGGGAAAAGGGGAACTGATTTAACACAGTTCTTTCCTAATATCCAGCTGTTTATCTACTCTGCAAAAATAGCCATGAGAAAAGCTACGTTAGAGGAGCTAGACCAAAAGAAACGGTATCGTTTAAAAAAAGTAATAGTCTCTGCAAGGAAATTATTGAATGATAACAAACCGAAGACATATTAATGGATTATTTAATAAGACATTTTAATATAGTTTTTAGTAGTTTGTTTTTGCTTTCTTTATTTCCTATGGAACAAATTCAAATAGCTACTTTTAATGTAAATGGTTGTAGGAGTGTTAATAAAAGAGCACGTTTATTTCATTTTATCACACAGAAGAGAGTGAATGTGATGTTTCTACAGGAAACGCATACAGACAGTATGAATGAGAGTGAGTGGCTGAGCGAATGGAAGGGGCGGGGCGTCTTTAGTCACGGTTCTAATGTCAGTGCTGGAGTAGCTGTGCTGTTCTCCCCAGGGCTGCAAATAGATATTTTATCAGTTAGTGAGGAAATCCAAGGGCGCCTTTTAAAAATAGAAACGGTTTTTAAAGGCACTGAGATTGTTTTTATCAATTTATATGCACCAAATGAGGGCAGGGAAAAAGTTTTATTTTTTAAAAAATTAAATCAGGTTTTATCTAATTGTAATCCTGCACATATTATTTTAGTGGGGGGTGATTTTAATTGTACAGAACATTTTATCATGGATAGGAATCATGAAGAGCCACATCCCCAGTCTTCAAAAGAATTGTCTGCTGTTTTAAAAGTTCAAAGCCTGGTTGATGTCTGGAGGAATTTATATCCCAGAGTAAAGCAGTACACTTGGGTTAAAATCAATAATAATAATCAGATATCAAAAGCGCGATTAGATAGATTGTACTGCACTAAACAAAATCTTAATCAGATTTTTAAGAGCAATATCATTCCCACTATGCTGTCTGATCACCACTGTGTGTTACTTACTATTTGCCTGCCTTCTGCTGCTCCCTCAAAGTCATACTGGCATTTTAATACAAAATTATTGGAAGACAAACAGTTTTTAGATCTTTTTAAAGCATTTTGGGTCTCCTGGAGGCAGCAGAGCATGAAATATAGTAGTATACAACAGTGGTGGGACATTGGAAAAATACAAATTAAAATTTTCTGTCAGCAATATACTTTAAATACAACCAGGGTTTTGAACCAGACAGTTGAAGAGCTTGAGAGAGAGATATTGAGAATAGAAACAAAAATTACTCTCGATAGTGATGAAAACATCTTCCAGTCTCTGAGAGAGAAAAGAGAAACTCTGAGCAGCCTACTGGAGGAAAGAGTGAAGGGGTCCCTCATCCGCTCTCGTTTCACACAGCTAAAGGACATGGATGCACCCACCAAATTCTTTTTCAACTTAGAGAAGAAGGTGGTGGAGAGTAAGCAGCTGTTTTGTGTGCGTCTGCCCTGCGGGAAGGAGGTGCACAGTAAAGAAGATATTAATAGAGCAGCTGTGCTTTTCTACACCCAGCTGTTTAGTGCCGAGCCCTGTGATGAGGAGCAAATCGCTTTACTGCACCAGGACCTGCCCAAATTGTCTCAAGAAGAACAGCACCCCCTAGAAGCCTGTTTGACAATGCAGGAGCTGACGGAGGCAGTCACTCAGATGTCACCAGGAAAAGCCCCTGGGATTGATGGCCTTCAGGCAGAGTTTTATAAAAAGCTCTGGCCAGTGATTGGGGAAGACCTTTTCCGGGTTCTGCAAGAGTGCATTAGAGAAGGAGAGCTGCCTCTGAGCTGTCGTCGGGCTGTGATTACACTGTTGCCAAAAAAAGGAGATCTAAAAAAACTAAAGAATTGGCGCCCCGTCTCACTTTTATGTTCGGATTATAAAATATTTTCAAAAGCCTTGGCCAATAGACTGAGGGAATGTATTCACACCGTGGTTCATAAAGACCAGTCATATTGCATTCCTGGAAGGACAATATTTGATAATATCTTTCTAATCCTAGACTTTTTAACTGCTAGTAATCTTTTTAATCTTGATTTGGGGATTATTTCTCTAGATCAAGAAAAAGCATTTGATAGGGTGGATCACAAATATCTTGTTAAAACATTACAATCTTTTGGTTTTGGTCCTAATTTCATTTCTTTTATTTCCCTGTTGTATAAAAATGTTTTTGGTGTTTTGAAAATTAATAATAGCTTGAGCTGTCCGTTTTCGGTGTACAGAGGGATTCGCCAGGGATGTTCCCTATCAGGCATGTTATATGCCCTCTCTATTGAACCTCTGCTTTGTCATCTTAGGAGAAAGCTGGCTGGTCTGAGAATACCTGTTACACCTAATGCTCCTCCAGTCAAACTGTCTGCCTATGCTGATGACGTTAATGTCTTTATCACCAGTCATGCTGATGTGTCAGCACTGAGAGACAGTTTGGACATTTTTCAGAAAGCCTCATCGGCCAAGGTGAACTGGGGCAAGTGCAGCACATTCCTGTCAGGGGAGTGGCGTGGAGCCGGCCCCCCGACGCTACCTCAGCCATTGCGCTGGGGGGGGATTGGGATCAAAGTTCTGGGAGTCTATTTGGGAGAACGACAGTATGAATTCAAGAACTGGGAGGATTTAGCAGAAAAGGTTAAGGGAAGGCTGCAGTGTTGGCGGTGGCTGATACCTCAGTTGTCATACAAGGGAAGAGTTCTTGTGATCAACAATCTGGTGGCCTCCATGCTGTGGCACAGGCTGGTGTGCCTGGATCCTCCCCCAGGGCTGATAAATGACATACAAAGAGTACTATTGGAGTTTCTTTTGGAGTGGCCATCATTGGCTAAAGCCAGCTGTCTTGTACCTGCCCCCTAGTGAAGGGGGTCAGGGGTTAGTGGATGTACGCAGTCGTGTGGCTACTTTCCGGTTGCAAGCAGTGCAGCGTTTGCTGTTTTTACCTGAGCTAAGCTGGAGAAACATCGCCTTCTCTTTCCTGCACAGAGTGAGGGAACTGGGCTGGGATTGGCAATTGTTTTTAATAAATCTATCTCAGCTAGACACCAATGAACTCCCAGACTTCTATAAGAACATGCTCAATGCCTGGCGAATGGTGAAGGTAGAAAGACTGGAGGATTATTTGACCGTAGGAGCATTGCTAGAAGAGCCTTTATTTTTTAACTCCTTGTTCCCTGCAGATGGTTTCCAATCTGGGGCGTTGTGCTCTAGTTTTGCAAAAGGGGGCAAAACTAAAAGATTTACTCCAGGTGAGCATTGGGAGGTGGACAGAGGTGGAAAGCCTGGCCAAACATCTGGGAATTCACTCACTCAGAGTACTAGAGAATCTTTTGAAAAAGCTCAGAGACTCTTTTTCCCCTAGGGTTACAGAGATGTTGAACCAGGCTCTGGGAGGCAATGATGAGCAAGAGTTGACTTGCCCTTCCTTTTTAGTGTCCCCTGCTGTTCCTGAAAACCTTGGGGAAGGTCTGTACAGTATTGAGAGGCTGCAACAGCTTCCTGCACACTCTTCTGGAAAAAAGGAGCTGTACAGACTCTGTGTTAAGGTGCGCCATGTAAATGCGCTAAAGACACTGCCTGATACCAGGTGGAGAGCTCACGTGGATTGTGTAGGTAGTACTGCCTGGAGGTCTTTGTATAAACCGTCTTTACCTAAGCTTTCAGGAGATCTACAGTGGCGCATTCTTCATGGCATCATAGCCACTGGGCGCCACGTCCACTGTGTTGACCCTGCGGTTAGTAAAGACTTGTGGAGGGGAAGAAACACTGTTTCATCTTTTTACTGACTGCAGAAGGCTGGACCCCTTGTTTAATGCTATTGCTGAATTGCTAATTTCTTTAAATGTGATTTTTACTAAAGAATTATTCATTTTTAATTTTCCTTACAGTCACAAGACACGATTTAAAAATGCTTTAGTTAATTTTATATTTGAGCAAGGAAAATTAGCAATCTGGAAAACCTGGAAAAACAAGCTGCAGGGGTCGGGAATTTATAACGCTGAGTTAATGTTGAAATTGTTGTTGAAAAGAAGAATTCAAGTTGATTTTGCTTATTTTTCTTTAGTCCATGACTTACAGAGTTTTCAGCAGCGTTGGTGTGTGAATGAGGGATTGTGTGAGCTGGGGGAGGAGGGAGAGCTACAGTTTTTTGTGTGAAATAATCTGGATGTGCATGTATATACAGATTTATCTAATTGGGGGAATAATATATATATATATATAGATATATATATATATATATATATATATATATCTATATAATTTATTAGATCTGTTTTATATATAACCTTGTTTATCTTTTAAAAAAAAAAAAAAAAAAAAAAAAAAGGATGTTACACACCCCCCTAAAACATAATTATTTTATTTGTTTTTTTCAAAATGCATATACATCTCACTACCCTCTGATTTCAGAAACATATTTAAAACAAAATTAAAATATCTCCTGGTCTCTGCTGACACAGTCGTTGGGCTTTTAAATAAGGTCAGGTTCAGAATAGAATTCTATTCTTCTCACCACCGACGGGAAGGACTGTGCAAACTGACACGGAAGTCGTTTAGTCCACATATCATCTAATGCTGGTTTTCAATCTAGGGACATTATGCCAAATTATTCATCAGCTTCTCTTGAAGACCACAAAGCCTGAGTAGGATAATTTCCTCCTCCTCCAAAAAAAAAAAGGAAAAAAAACATCGGGAAGCCCCACCTGCAGAGTGCCACAGTGGCTGTGGCAGTGTTGACTGTTCCATGAATCCTCCCTCAGATGTGGGAAATCAGTTATGCTTTCAATTCCCAAGCCATTTCATCTTGAAAATGTTTATTAATAAATGGCAATGTTCAATTTAACGTTTATGGCAAATAAAAAAAGTTAAAAAATAATAAATGTTAGTTTCGATCAGTTATTACATCGGTTTAAAATTAGGGAAATAACCAACTCCAGGGTGTGCAGTAAGACAATTCTTACCACACTTCCTAGGTGGTTAAAGGCACAACTCACAACGCACCCAGGGCATGCGGTAAGAATTGTCTTACTGCACACACTGTCGTAGGTTATTTCTTATGAATCTAAATATCTCTAGTCAATCCTGTTCCATAGATTTTAATAATTTGTACTGTATAGAATAGGATAATCCATGTTAGTAGATCAATAAAAAAAGTTAATATACATGGGATTTTAATAATAATAATAATAATAATAATAATAAGAATAATAATAATAATAATAATAATTAATTAAACTCAGTTATTCAGCTCTACAGAACTATGAACTCTGAGCAGTTAATAATGAGCAGGTTTATTCATTCCCCTGTTTCATTAAGTTTGGGTCTGGTGTTGTATTATTCAGTTGTATCTTAAGACTAACATTACAGGTTGCAATGGCTGTGTTTGCTCTTACCCAGTAATATACAGTACAATATTTAGAATGATGAGGCTGCCAACATAGTCTTGTCCAGAAGAGGGCAGCATGGACATTTGTCTAACAGATCACCCTTAATTAAAGTAACAATGATTTAATTATGTGACTCATATCAACCACAAATGAAACAGCACAGATACAGAGCCAGTAAAAAATGTGCATGTTGCAGTGCATAAGAATCACCACACATGAAATTAAACTTGGTGTATTGTGCCTCCACATATCTACTCTCAATATCACATACTGCACAGGCACCTCTGCATTCCCTCACTGTCACTGTGTTTTCATTCAATAAACATCCGTAAGTAAAAAAAAAAAATAGTTTCAGGCAGTGTGACTGCCAAGTACCAGACAGGCTAGATTAATAGGAGACCCCCAAATTAAATGCACTTGTGAGATGACTTGTTGATTACTAGGGCATGGTTATCTATTCATGGATACCAAGATATACTGTAAGCAAGGGGTGTGATTGGGGTTAA